>NC_142652.1:97557500-97559953 GCF_055504915.1 Nelumbo nucifera
GTTTAGGGTTTAGGGTTTAGGGTTTAGGGTTTAGGGTTTAGGGTTTAGGGTTTAGGGTTTAGGGTTTAGGGTTTAGGGTTTAGGGTTTAGGGTTTAGGGTTTAGGGTTTAGGGTTTAGGGTTTAGGGTTTAGGGTTTAGGGTTTAGGGTTTAGGGTTTAGGGTTTAGGGTTTAGGGTTTAGGGTTTAGGGTTTAGGGTTTAGGGTTTAGGGTTTAGGGTTTAGGGTTTAGGGTTTAGGGTTTAGGGTTTAGGGTTTAGGGTTTAGGGTTTAGGGTTTAGGGTTTAGGGTTTAGGGTTTAGGGTTTAGGGTTTAGGGTTTAGGGTTTAGGGTTTAGGGTTTAGGGTTTAGGGTTTAGGGTTTAGGGTTTAGGGTTTAGGGTTTAGGGTTTAGGGTTTAGGGTTTAGGGTTTAGGGTTTAGGGTTTAGGGTTTAGGGTTTAGGGTTTAGGGTTTAGGGTTTAGGGTTTAGGGTTTAGGGTTTAGGGTTTAGGGTTTAGGGTTTAGGGTTTAGGGTTTAGGGTTTAGGGTTTAGGGTTTAGGGTTTAGGGTTTAGGGTTTAGGGTTTAGGGTTTAGGGTTTAGGGTTTAGGGTTTAGGGTTTAGGGTTTAGGGTTTAGGGTTTAGGGTTTAGGGTTTAGGGTTTAGGGTTTAGGGTTTAGGGTTTAGGGTTTAGGGTTTAGGGTTTAGGGTTTAGGGTTTAGGGTTTAGGGTTTAGGGTTTAGGGTTTAGGGTTTAGGGTTTAGGGTTTAGGGTTTAGGGTTTAGGGTTTTTAGGGTTTAGGGTTTAGGGTTTAGGGTTTAGGGTTTAGGGTTTAGGGTTTAGGGTTTAGGGTTTAGGGTTTAGGGTTTAGGGTTTAGGGTTTAGGGTTTAGGGTTTAGGGTTTAGGGTTTAGGGTTTAGGGTTTAGGGTTTAGGGTTTAGGGTTTAGGGTTTAGGGTTTAGGGTTTAGGGTTTAGGGTTTAGGGTTTAGGGTTTAGGGTTTAGGGTTTAGGGTTTAGGGTTTAGGGTTTAGGGTTTAGGGTTTAGGGTTTAGGGTTTAGGGTTTAGGGTTTAGGGTTTAGGGTTTAGGGTTTAGGGTTTAGGGTTTAGGGTTTAGGGTTTAGGGTTTAGGGTTTAGGGTTTAGGGTTTAGGGTTTAGGGTTTAGGGTTTAGGGTTTAGGGTTTAGGGTTTAGGGTTTAGGGTTTAGGGTTTAGGGTTTAGGGTTTAGGGTTTAGGGTTTAGGGTTTAGGGTTTAGGGTTTAGGGTTTAGGGTTTAGGGTTTAGGGTTTAGGGTTTAGGGTTTAGGGTTTAGGGTTTAGGGTTTAGGGTTTAGGGTTTAGGGTTTAGGGTTTAGGGTTTAGGGTTTAGGGTTTAGGGTTTAGGGTTTAGGGTTTAGGGTTTAGGGTTTAGGGTTTAGGGTTTAGGGTTTAGGGTTTAGGGTTTAGGGTTTAGGGTTTAGGGTTTAGGGTTTAGGGTTTAGGGTTTAGGGTTTAGGGTTTAGGGTTTAGGGTTTAGGGTTTAGGGTTTAGGGTTTAGGGTTTAGGGTTTAGGGTTTAGGGTTTAGGGTTTAGGGTTTAGGGTTTAGGGTTTAGGGTTTAGGGTTTAGGGTTTAGGGTTTAGGGTTTAGGGTTTAGGGTTTAGGGTTTAGGGTTTAGGGTTTAGGGTTTAGGGTTTAGGGTTTAGGGTTTAGGGTTTAGGGTTTAGGGTTTAGGGTTTAGGGTTTAGGGTTTAGGGTTTAGGGTTTAGGGTTTAGGGTTTAGGGTTTAGGGTTTAGGGTTTAGGGTTTAGGGTTTAGGGTTTAGGGTTTAGGGTTTAGGGTTTAGGGTTTAGGGTTTAGGGTTTAGGGTTTAGGGTTTAGGGTTTAGGGTTTAGGGTTTAGGGTTTAGGGTTTAGGGTTTAGGGTTTAGGGTTTAGGGTTTAGGGTTTAGGGTTTAGGGTTTAGGGTTTAGGGTTTAGGGTTTAGGGTTTAGGGTTTAGGGTTTAGGGTTTAGGGTTTAGGGTTTAGGGTTTAGGGTTTAGGGTTTAGGGTTTAGGGTTTAGGGTTTAGGGTTTAGGGTTTAGGGTTTAGGGTTTAGGGTTTAGGGTTTAGGGTTTAGGGTTTAGGGTTTAGGGTTTAGGGTTTAGGGTTTAGGGTTTAGGGTTTAGGGTTTAGGGTTTAGGGTTTAGGGTTTAGGGTTTAGGGTTTAGGGTTTAGGGTTTAGGGTTTAGGGTTTAGGGTTTAGGGTTTAGGGTTTAGGGTTTAGGGTTTAGGGTTTAGGGTTTAGGGTTTAGGGTTTAGGGTTTAGGGTTTAGGGTTTAGGGTTTAGGGTTTAGGGTTTAGGGTTTAGGGTTTAGGGTTTAGGGTTTAGGGTTTAGGGTTTAGGGTTTAGGGTTTAGGGTTTAGGGTTTAGGGTTTAGGGTTTAGGGTTTAGGGTTTAGGGTTTAGGGTTTAGGGTTTAGGGTTTAGGGTTTAGGGTTTAGGGTTTAGGGTTTAGGG
>NC_142653.1:0-2500 GCF_055504915.1 Nelumbo nucifera
AACCCTAAACCCTAAACCCTAAACCCTAAACCCTAAACCCTAAACCCTAAACCCTAAACCCTAAACCCTAAACCCTAAACCCTAAACCCTAAACCCTAAACCCTAAACCCTAAACCCTAAACCCTAAACCCTAAACCCTAAACCCTAAACCCTAAACCCTAAACCCTAAACCCTAAACCCTAAACCCTAAACCCTAAACCCTAAACCCTAAACCCTAAACCCTAAACCCTAAACCCTAAACCCTAAACCCTAAACCCTAAACCCTAAACCCTAAACCCTAAACCCTAAACCCTAAACCCTAAACCCTAAACCCTAAACCCTAAACCCTAAACCCTAAACCCTAAACCCTAAACCCTAAACCCTAAACCCTAAACCCTAAACCCTAAACCCTAAACCCTAAACCCTAAACCCTAAACCCTAAACCCTAAACCCTAAACCCTAAACCCTAAACCCTAAACCCTAAACCCTAAACCCTAAACCCTAAACCCTAAACCCTAAACCCTAAACCCTAAACCCTAAACCCTAAACCCTAAACCCTAAACCCTAAACCCTAAACCCTAAACCCTAAACCCTAAACCCTAAACCCTAAACCCTAAACCCTAAACCCTAAACCCTAAACCCTAAACCCTAAACCCTAAACCCTAAACCCTAAACCCTAAACCCTAAACCCTAAACCCTAAACCCTAAACCCTAAACCCTAAACCCTAAACCCTAAACCCTAAACCCTAAACCCTAAACCCTAAACCCTAAACCCTAAACCCTAAACCCTAAACCCTAAACCCTAAACCCTAAACCCTAAACCCTAAACCCTAAACCCTAAACCCTAAACCCTAAACCCTAAACCCTAAACCCTAAACCCTAAACCCTAAACCCTAAACCCTAAACCCTAAACCCTAAACCCTAAACCCTAAACCCTAAACCCTAAACCCTAAACCCTAAACCCTAAACCCTAAACCCTAAACCCTAAACCCTAAACCCTAAACCCTAAACCCTAAACCCTAAACCCTAAACCCTAAACCCTAAACCCTAAACCCTAAACCCTAAACCCTAAACCCTAAACCCTAAACCCTAAACCCTAAACCCTAAACCCTAAACCCTAAACCCTAAACCCTAAACCCTAAACCCTAAACCCTAAACCCTAAACCCTAAACCCTAAACCCTAAACCCTAAACCCTAAACCCTAAACCCTAAACCCTAAACCCTAAACCCTAAACCCTAAACCCTAAACCCTAAACCCTAAACCCTAAACCCTAAACCCTAAACCCTAAACCCTAAACCCTAAACCCTAAACCCTAAACCCTAAACCCTAAACCCTAAACCCTAAACCCTAAACCCTAAACCCTAAACCCTAAACCCTAAACCCTAAACCCTAAACCCTAAACCCTAAACCCTAAACCCTAAACCCTAAACCCTAAACCCTAAACCCTAAACCCTAAACCCTAAACCCTAAACCCTAAACCCTAAACCCTAAACCCTAAACCCTAAACCCTAAACCCTAAACCCTAAACCCTAAACCCTAAACCCTAAACCCTAAACCCTAAACCCTAAACCCTAAACCCTAAACCCTAAACCCTAAACCCTAAACCCTAAACCCTAAACCCTAAACCCTAAACCCTAAACCCTAAACCCTAAACCCTAAACCCTAAACCCTAAACCCTAAACCCTAAACCCTAAACCCTAAACCCTAAACCCTAAACCCTAAACCCTAAACCCTAAACCCTAAACCCTAAACCCTAAACCCTAAACCCTAAACCCTAAACCCTAAACCCTAAACCCTAAACCCTAAACCCTAAACCCTAAACCCTAAACCCTAAACCCTAAACCCTAAACCCTAAACCCTAAACCCTAAACCCTAAACCCTAAACCCTAAACCCTAAACCCTAAACCCTAAACCCTAAACCCTAAACCCTAAACCCTAAACCCTAAACCCTAAACCCTAAACCCTAAACCCTAAACCCTAAACCCTAAACCCTAAACCCTAAACCCTAAACCCTAAACCCTAAACCCTAAACCCTAAACCCTAAACCCTAAACCCTAAACCCTAAACCCTAAACCCTAAACCCTAAACCCTAAACCCTAAACCCTAAACCCTAAACCCTAAACCCTAAACCCTAAACCCTAAACCCTAAACCCTAAACCCTAAACCCTAAACCCTAAACCCTAAACCCTAAACCCTAAACCCTAAACCCTAAACCCTAAACCCTAAACCCTAAACCCTAAACCCTAAACCCTAAACCCTAAACCCTAAACCCTAAACCCTAAACCCTAAACCCTAAACCCTAAACCCTAAACCCTAAACCCTAAACCCTAAACCCTAAACCCTAAACCCTAAACCCTAAACCCTAAACCCTAAACCCTAAACCCTAAACCCTAAACCCTAAACCCTAAACCCTAAACCCTAAACCCTAAACCCTAAACCCTAAACCCTAAACCCTAAACCCTAAACCCTAAACCCTAAACCCTAAACCCTAAACCCTAAACCCTAAACCCTAAACCCTAA